>NC_134325.1:13065377-13102877 GCF_964195595.1 Calonectris borealis
CTGTCTTTATGGACACTAACACGATCTGGCGCAGCTCAGGGGTACATTGTAAATGTAGGTCTTGATAACCCCTCACTCACCCTGTCCCCCGCAAGTACTCTGTCTAAGAGCAGTGAGGACGATGGAGACTAGTCTGGCTTAGCTATTGTTCGCATTTAAGGCGTATTTTAACATTAATACTAAAAGAATTACGTTTCGACCAGATTTTTTTTCTTCCAAATGTTTTCAAAGTATCACTTTTGTAGAGGGTAGGGCCACGAATGTATTTTTTAAAGAAAAAAAAGGCTCTCTAAGTAAGTTCTCATACCATTTAAGGTATATTTTTGTGTTATAGACCCATGCAGATGCAAAAGTCCAAGTGCTGGACAATCAAAACGTAAGCTTGTCATTGTTTAATGCATACTTAAACAATTTTATTTTTGTCTTGAAATTATTAATAATGTGATTTTCTGTCCGCTTCCCTATCCAGGTGTCGAATGGATGTGTGAGTAAAATTTTGGGCAGGTATTACGAAACTGGCTCCATCAGACCCAGGGCAATCGGAGGTAGTAAACCGAGAGTAGCGACTCCAGAAGTTGTAAGCAAAATAGCGCAGTATAAACGAGAGTGCCCCTCCATCTTTGCGTGGGAGATTCGAGACAGATTACTATCAGAGGGGGTCTGTACCAACGATAATATACCCAGTGTAAGTTCATGAAAAAAACCTTCCTGTGTGCTGTGTACAATGCTGGGTAGCCGTAGCGAGCCTCTGCTTCCTTTGTTTTGATACCAGATGAGAGGATAGCAGGTTCACATCATTTGCATGTGGCAGGGTCAGACGCATTTTTTCATACAGAATCTGACAAATGCCTTTAAGGAGGGGAAAAAAAAAAAATATGCGGGTCACCCCTGCGCCTGGCGCCTCAGGACTGCGAGCGTCAGTCGAAGCCATCACTCTGGTTTTGCAGGGTTGGATTTGGGGCTTTTTTTTCCCTTGCTTTTTTTCCCCCCCCCGTGGTTTGTTTGTTTGTTTGCACCACCACCAGCAGTAAGCGAGTCGGGGCGGCTGGGACACGGCGGCACGGGGCGGCCGCAGCGCGCAGCCGGCGCTCGGGGAACCCCTGACTTGCGCCCAGGTCGAGCCGCCCGCTGCGCGGAACGGGCGCGGGGGTTGCGCGGGTGGCTCGCGGGGAGCGCGCTACCGCACTACCATTGCCTTTCCTGTCCTTTGCCTTCCAGGTGTCGTCGATAAACAGAGTCCTACGCAACCTGGCTAGCGAAAAGCAACAGATGGGTGCCGACGGGATGTACGACAAGCTAAGGATGCTGAACGGGCAGACGGGGACCTGGGGCACCCGGCCCGGCTGGTACCCCGGCACCTCGGTACCCGGGCAGCCCGCCCAAGGTAAGGGACAGCCCGGCCGCCGCTCCCCGGCTCGGCTCGGCCTCGCCCGGCGGAGGTGGCCCCGACGCGGGTCCCCCTCGCCCCCTCCCCGATGGCCGCCGCCGTGCTGAGGGAGGTGGGCCATTTTCTCAGGACGGTGGCGGAGGGGGTCCCTCCCGCCGCCTCCCCAGGCAGCTGCGGGCAGGTGGGTGGCGGGGGCCGGCGGCCGGGCGGGTTTCTAGCCCCGGCCCCGGCCCGGCGGCGGGCAGGGGAGCCCGGGAGCAGCCGCTGCCAAAGCCGCGGCCGCCGAGTCTGCGGTGCCGGCAGCCGGGCGGGTTCCGGGGCTGATCCTTAACCTCGCCCATCAGCCCGGTAATTAGGGCTCCTGCTCCCCGCCCGGGCCGCCTTCCCGCGCCGGGGTCTCCAAAGCCGGGGAGATCGGTAACTATCTCCGTAGGGCTGATTATAGTTCCTCCTCAATGGACCCGAAACAACTTTGTAAATATAGGAAACTGTTTATCCTGAAGATTAATAGGTATTTGTTGTAGGAATGACAAGGGGATAATATGAAGGATAATGGGATGTTACGTTACATACTTAAGATGGTTAATGGCTTCTTTTTGAATACGGGCTCTGTTGAGGCTCGGCTCTCTCCCCGGCTGTGGTCATTCCTTTAGAAGAGGTGTCTATATACAACAACCTGCTTTTTGTTTTCACCCCGCAAGGAAAAAAAATCGGTAACAGTGTGCGGAATATCTGGTACAAAGGATGTTTCTGTCACACGCAAGAATTTGTTATGGGAACAATTCTGTCGCTATGTAATTGCTCATTAGAGATCGTTTTGTTTCTCATTAAGGCGACATGAATAAGCGTCTAGTTGAAGGAGACAGCTGTAGAAATGTTCCACAGGAGACCTCTGGACACGATATGGCACCGCTTGCCAATTAGACATGTCAGTTTTAAGAGAAGAAAACAATCTATGAAGGACACTAGAAAGATAGAGCGGAGCCCTCGCTTCCCCCCACCCCTACTTTGTTTTTTTGTTGGTGTGTTGTTGTTTTTTTTTTTTAATTTTGTTTTGCCCGATGTCCCCCCTCGGAGCCGGGACGGACCCTACCGGCAGCCGCCCCTACCTGCGGCGCCCGGGGCCGGGCGGGGGCTGCCCCTGCACCGCTGCCGGCATCCCTGCCCGGGCCGGGGCCGGTCTGGCGGCGTCGGGGCTCCCCGTCCTTCCTTCTCTGCCCCGCACCCGAGAGCCAAACCGCGGAGCGGTGCGCGGCGGAGGGGAGCGCAGTTTCCGCCCGTGCGGGTTCAAACAGCTCGGGCGCCCTCCGTTCCCGACGCGGTTTTTTTAGAAAAAGCGTTAAATAGAGAAATTTAGGGTGCCCCCCCGCCTGCCCTCCCCGCCGCAGAGCGGTGTCCCCGGGCCCAGCTCCGCGCGGTGTGCGCGCGTGCGGTGCGGCGCGGTGCAGGCACACCTAGAGCCCGCGGCCCTTGGCCGCCCCAGCGCTGCGGCCGAGCCGCCTGTGTCGGGGGAGGTCGATGGAGCTGCTGGGGGCTTGTGGTGACCCCCCCCCCGCCCCATGGCGTGGGGATGAGCGCAGTTTCCGCGGGGGAAGCGGGCCCGGGCAGCAGCGTGCCGGGGCGGGAGGATCCCGGGAGCCTTCTCCCAAATTGCAACCGAAATAAAGCGGTGCGGAGCGGTGCGGCTCGGGGCAGGGCTGGCTCAGGCCGGGGGTGCGTATGTGCGTGGGCAGGAGAGGCGAGGGGGAGGCAGGCAGGCACTTAAAACATCCGCATCGCAAAATTAAAATTAATAAAATGGATTTCCTCTGGAATATTCATGCTCCCTCTAATGTTTTTCCCTTGCAGGGGTATGTTACTGGATTTTAAGAGTCCATTACTCAAAAAGCATAAGGCGAGGTTAGGTCTCAGAGGGGTACAAATATGGTCTCAATCTGATAAACGCCATGCAGCAGTGAATAAAATAATGGATACATGAGGGCTGACAGAACAAAAAGAGACATCTCTATCCGGGAGAAATTCTCCAGTGATTTAGTGGTTTTAGGGATCACCGAGACACTGTTTCTTATCTTTTTTTTTCCCCTCCCTCTCTTATAAGACTAAAGCCTTCTATAGGATTTAGACACTTTCTCTTTCAACAGATGCTACAATGTTTTGATCCCAGCTCTATAGCTGAGAGGTGCCGCAATTGGTTTGCTATCTTTTTTTGCTTGTTTTCCGCCTCACTGATTAAGACACTAAGAAACTAAGGAATGATTTTATTTCCCAGCGTCTTTTTTTTTTCTTTTTCTTTTTTTTTTTTTTTTTTTCTTCCAGGAAACAAATCCTATACCCAGCGTCAGATGGTCTGGCTATAGGATAATAGGGACGGACATTCACTCGCTTTCTTACGGATTAGGTCTGGAAGGTGGAACAGCCCTATTGAGATCGCTCCTTTTAGGGGCTTTTAAAAAAAAAAAAAAAAAAAGACGGGGGGGGCTTCTAAAAAGAAGATATCCTAATTGTCCGGCGCGGGGGTTTAAATAATCATAAGCAAGTTTAACTCTAGGTGAAACTTCTAGCTGGCTGAAAGGCTCCCGGTTTGGGGGAAGATGGGGAGCGCACCGAGACGAGGTTGCAAAAAATGTGGCTTCAAAAGTTTTTTTTTAAAAAAATAAGGGGGGGGCAAGGGGGCGCCCGGTTTGAGCTGGCCCTGGCAAGGGCGGGCGCGGCCCCGCGGGTGCCCCCCGCTCCCCGGCGGAGGCAGGGCGCGCTGCCCAGCCCCGACGGCGCGGGGGGCAGCCGGCCATCCCCGCCGCGTTTGGGCGGCTCCCCGCCCCCAGCCCCCCTTCCCCTTCGCCCCCCGGTCCGTGCCGCGCCGGTCCGTGCGGACAGTGATGGATGAGCGCGGTGGCGGAGGTTAGGCGCGGCCCCCGCGGCGGGCGGGCGCGGCCCCCGGCGCTGCCACCAGCGCTTGGCAGGGCGGCTGCCCCGCCGCCACCGCGCTCCCCGGGCCCGGCGGCTTTGTGTGCCCCTGAAAGGCAGCCCCCCCCCACCCCCGGCTATTCACCCGCCGCCGGCCGCCTCAATGGGGCTGCGGCCGCCCATATGGTGACCACGGCCGCTGAATCCCTGTGTTTAAATGGGGGAGAAAGTTCGGGTTTTAAAACATTTCAAAGTGGTTGAAAGGGTCCCACCAGATCCTGTCACAATTCCCCCCGAGCTTTGAAGGCCGGGGCCATTGTTCGCCGATTATAAATGATATTACTTTAAAGTTGATTTCCCACAATATTTAAAGGATGTAGCGGGAGTGTCGCTATTTATTTTTGGCGTAACTTTTCAAGGGAATTAGCATAAGTAGCCCATGCGTCCCTCATCCCATCTCCCCTTTTATGCGACATCAAAACGCCTCGAAAAATATGCTTTGAAAGGAGAGGGAGAGCTAATTTAGGGACAACGACTTCTCTGCCTCGACAGAAACGTCCGTTTCTTTCGCCCGCGGCGGCCTGGGGTGCCCGCAGGGCCCCGCAAAGGCGGCCGCAGCCGGGACGCATCCTTGCCACCGCCCGAGAGGAGAGCACAATGAAACTTTCCCCTGTTTAATGACAGAAATTACATTAAAAGTGGTGGAAATGCCCTAATTAAAAATGTACCGCTTAAATGATATGCCAAACGTTCAGCTGCAGAATAGCGTATTTAGCTAGTTAGTGAACTCGCTACTATTTCTTTTAAAATTACATGTTAAAATTTTAAAAGAAATCTTACTTTTCTCTGGTGCAACACATTACAAAGAATGGACAGTCCTTTTATCTAAATATAAAATTCCATTTTCAGCAATTATAGCCTGTTCTTGGTGATGATATAATTACAGCTGTGCTCAGTAATAGGTGTCAAGGCAATGCACACTCATACAATAGTTGAATAAAACTGCAGAACAATGCAGGCACTTCTAAATTCACAACCTTTAAAATGAAATTGACTGTGCAGAATTCAAATAAAAACTGGATAAATATTTTTTAAAAAAGATTACAAGCTTGGTTTGGTTTCTTAATAGCATTTTCTGCAAACCTATCAACATCTAATTGATTAGATAGGAATTACTGATTATAGATAATCTGAAATACTGAACATCACTATTTTAAATATAGCAATAGGTAAATAAATGCAGCAGACAGAGGAGACTGCCATGGCACTTCAGCAGCGATTCATGGAAAGAATCACTTTCAGGGGAAAGTATTTTTATGTGGGTTTTATTCCAGAGGAAAAACAAAATGAAATTAAGACCAGGCGATCATAATTCCTCATCTCCGATGTTTACGATAATGCTGGAAACTGAAATGTTTCCGCGTTACCCGTGTCATTAGCACAATGTTGCTTTGATACCCGAGACGTTTTTAAGGGAGGGTGTCAGCAAACATGGCCGAACTTGTTTCCAATCGCGTTATTTCTCTGATAGGGATCTTAAAACAAGGGTACCTGCGTTTCACTTTCTGATTCTCGGTTCCGCAGATGGCTGTCCGCAACAGGAGGGAGGAGGGGAAAACACTAACTCCATCAGCTCTAACGGAGAAGATTCAGACGAGGCCCAAATGAGACTCCAGCTGAAAAGAAAGCTGCAAAGAAATAGGACATCCTTCACCCAAGAGCAAATCGAAGCCCTTGAGAAAGGTGAGTGACATTTTCCTACAGAGGAAGCAGGAGAGAAAAGCAAAATGTGCCCTGGCTTTATTAAGAGCTGAACGGAAAAATGGCTTTCACGTGCCTTATAGATATGTATATATTTTAAGCCAGTAGCTCCCTCCATGCTCTTTTATTCATTGAGCTCCAAATATTCATTGATGGCTGCGGTATGCACCAAAAAGCTGTCAAAAGGTTTTCAAAGGGAATGTACTCAGGGCACAGATCATACCGAAGCATTGGTGTTACACCCCGGGCTCCTCTCACGGGGGATAAATCTCCTCCTGCCGACTGCCATGTCCCCAGCCGGGCCGCATTGCCGTACGCCGGGAAGGCGAGGGCAGGCAGCTGGGGCTGGCAGCAGCCCTCCGTGCCTGCCCCCACGCTCGCGCCCCATCCCCAGCGCTGCTGCTGCCCGGGGCTGGGAGCAGGTGCCCTTTTCCCTGACCGGCCTGGGCGCACCTCGCCTCTGACCCGCTGCGGATCTTTGTTCTTATTTTCCGCTGTTATTTAGTGACATGCCATTTCGCTTCCTGGTGACAGGGTCAGAGCTGCCTTGGGGATCCCCTCAGTGGAGGCAGAAGCCCTCACTGCTTCTTGAAAGACGCAGCATTGCACCCAAGCCTGCCTATCCCCTTAGCGATATTCCCCAGCAGGCAAGGCGTCCGCCTGCCTAACACACGGAGAAAGCTCAGCTTTGCCTTTACAGTGATGTTTCTTAAGAGCATTCAGAGCAGAGGCAGTGCAGGAACGACTCCGACTTTACGGTCAGCCACATTAATTCTTCGCAACTAACGTAATGTTTCCTTCTGCAGAATTTGAGAGGACCCACTATCCCGATGTGTTTGCAAGAGAGAGACTAGCTGCTAAAATAGACCTGCCTGAAGCAAGGATACAGGTACTGAGTTGCTGTGCAATTACGACTATTATTTTTCTTACTATTACTATTCTAATTTTGTTACTCCTGGCTTCCCAAAGCTATTTAAGAGCAGGTATTTGTCCATCTCCTCCTTCAGGAAAAAAACAGCAGCTGGGGTTTGCTTTCACACGCTGCTTTGCCACGCTGCAAGCTTTCTACCAGCATGGCCTTGAGTTACGTGGGGGAGGCCCCGCGCCTCTAGTCCTTGTAAGGTCACTCATGTCTCTCAAACACTGTATTTTCAGGTGTGGTTTTCTAACAGAAGGGCCAAGTGGAGAAGGGAAGAGAAGCTGAGGAACCAGCGAAGACAAGCCAGCAACACTCCCAGCCACATTCCCATCAGCAGTAGTTTCAGCACAAGCGTGTACCAGCCAATCCCGCAACCGACCACCCCCGGTAATGCCACTGACCCACTGACGTTCATCCATCCTCTTGGGAAAATGAGACTCTGAGACTGTATCGCCAATTGTAATTGTGGTTAAACTAATGTGTTCATCTATCTGTCTATTCTATTATAGTTTCCTCTTTCACATCAGGTTCCATGTTGGGCAGAACGGACACGGCGCTCACAAACACATACAGCGCGCTGCCGCCCATGCCTAGCTTCACCATGGCCAACAACCTGCCTATGCAAGTAAGTCCGGTGCCGCTGCCACGGCACGATGCTGCCTCGGGACTCGGCGGCCCCTGGGGTGTGCGGGAGTGTGGGGGCTCTTCCTCCCCAGGACGGGGACCCAAACCACGCTGCAGGGAAACCAGCACCAAAGGCTTCCCCGGCCTCTGAAAAGATGCCCTATTTTGGGAGAATCACAAGGGAAAGGGCACTGTAAGTCCCAGTGCTCTGACAAGCCCTTTTCCTGAATTTTAAAAGAGAAAGGTCCTCAAAATTACAAGGCAACAAATCTGGGATGAAAAAAACCTATCTGGGAAAAAAAAACCACCACCCCCTGCCCCACTTAGGTTAACCTATGGAACTCACTGGTGCAGTATTGTGGAAATTGCCACCTGAATAAGCTGCTGGAGGGATTCGACCTTCTCGGCGTAGGTAATGTGGCGGCGGCGCATTAGGAACACCTGAGAGAGAGAAGGATGTGATTAGCATCAGTGGTTATGCCAGCTAAGCCAGAATTGCAAGAGCTGTCAATCCTCATGCCTGAAAGCATTAGCTGATCACCAGCTGGGTTAGGAAGAAATCTATTCCTTTGGGGTCTGTTTCTATAGACCTTTCAGATGCAAAATTCCTCCTTTTTTAATGGTGGGGTTGGCCTAGGAAGGTGCTGGCCAATTACGGGAGTTTTACAGCTTTGTCTGAGGCACACAGCATTGACCACTGCTGGAGACAGGCGAGCAGATTAGAGAGCCTGACTCCTTCGCTGCGGCAATTACTATGTTACTAATTGCTGAACCAAAATTAACCAAATAAAGTTAGAGTCTCGCAAGTCCGTGGAAAGAAATGACGTTGGCTAGGTTGCTATTTCGTGACGGAAGCTGGCGGTGCCGTTCCCGGCGGCGGGCTGAGAGCAGATGACAAAAGATCAAAAGGCTGATATGGGAGGGGAACCTTGGGAAAGCAGGAGGCCCCTGATTCACCGCCGGGCACCTGGGCAGGGACTTGGCATGTGTGAGCCACTCTGGAAAGTCCTGCCTACGTGGCCACCGTGGCGTGATGGCCACGTGATGTCAGAGCGGGAGATTTGGCAGCCGAACTGTCGGCATCTCCCTGTGGACGCGGGGCACGTTGCTGGTTCTCCCGGAGCACAGCGTGTGTGCTCAGCGAGCGAGGCTGTCAGTATTTTCAGAGATGGCGCGTGTCGGGGATGTGCAGATGGAGGAAATATGTGCAGACGTGTCGAGTCTCGTGCGCTCAGAGCGGGAATTACTCATCCCGCTTCCAACTCCCCTGGTGCCTCCCCGTGTTGGGGCTACACCAGTCCCCGCTCCCCCGGCACCCCGGAGCGGGAGATGCCCCTGCTTGGTCCCTCCCTGGCACCGTGCCATCCCTCACCCCCCACCCCCAGCTGCTCTCCCCCCGGCAGATGGGGCTTCAGGGGTTGGAGTTCAGGGAAATGGAGATGTCTGGTCTCCTGGGATGCTGCTGGTATGGGTTTGGGGCGACCGAGGCTCTGAAGGGGGGATGAACACGCACGTACGTGTGCGTTGATCCCCCTTCAGAGCCTCGGTCGCCCTGAACCCACACATTGTCTCTGCATATGTGCAACATGCAGGACTAGCCCACGTGCCTCAGCAGAGTAATTTTTGGTTACACCCCTAATCGTTTTTAGTTACACCCCCAAATGCAAGGCAAGATGCCAGCCCTGCTCTGTCTCTCTGTGGCTGCAAATGGCAGAGGACATCTTTCTTCTACAGACGCACAAACAAGGGTTTTGGTTCCTTGGCTTAGGTATGTAACACCTTTGTTAGCATCTAGATGTAGGGATCTGCTTGCCAAGCGCGTCTGAAAAGGTGCTGGTAACCGTCCACGTTGTTTCTCTAGACTAAAAACCTCTGGGAAGAGGCTGCTTGGTTGAGCTCCTAAATAGGGATTTACCTCTAGGTTCCCAAATTTGAAACTGAAGCTCATTTTTGCTTGTGCACGCTGATCCTGGGGGCTGGCACATCCCTCCAGAAGAGTGTGATGGGATGTTTACCTCGGCTGATACTTAACGCTGTTTTGTCCTTTGCTCCCATAGCCCCCGGTACCCAGCCAGACCTCCTCCTACTCTTGCATGCTGCCCACCAGTCCATCGGTGAATGGACGGAGCTATGATACATACACCCCTCCTCACATGCAGACACACATGAACAGCCAGCCGATGGGCACCTCTGGCACCACTTCCACAGGTGAGTGGCCCCGCGCTCCCCCCGCCTGCGTGGCTTCCTTGCTCCGGCCATTCGGTTCTTCACAAGTATTCGCTGGGAGAAGTCTCTCCCCATCGCTGGGAGAGGTCTTCTCTGTTGGGTTTAGTAGCTGCCGAACTGGGCAGAAGACAAAAACGTATAAACTTGCGGGCTAGAGCAGAAAATCTGATTTTTAAGTTGCCGCTGAAGGGGTAGATGAAAGATGGCTGATTAACAGAGATGGCGTTTCAATATTGGTACAGTGGAAAGCTCTTCAGTGAGGCCCCCATCCCACAAAATCTTCCCTGTATAATTAAATTCTAAAGCAGTATCTATTTCAACGTTAGATTTCAGCGGAGCTACTCACACCCGAGTGTGTAGTTACTGTGTCTGTGTCAGAGGCTATTTTTTGCTAAAGATCTGAAGTTATTGGAAAGGCAGGTAACCTGTAGAAATATTAACCTACGCATAAGAAGGCAAAACAGGGTAAAAAAGGGTAAGTGTCAGCATAAGCAGGAGCAAGCCAAACACATTTAAAAAGAACAGAAATGTTCAGTGTATTTTGGGCTGAATTCCAAACTGATACAAACAAGCTGAGGCTCTGGCATTTATCTCAAAGCATGACAGTGTATTTATAACAACAAATCAGTGAGATGTGCATAGGTTTTTAAAATATAACCCCCCACTACCTGATTCTGCAGGCTGGTAGATGGTGAGATTTAATACTTACCGGAATACAAGCACAAATCTGTGAAACTGTAAAGCAAAAATTGTGCTATGTATAGAAAAACTAAAATATCCATTTTCCCCCTCAATTTTCAGGTCTCATTTCCCCTGGAGTGTCAGTTCCAGTTCAAGTTCCTGGCAGTGAACCTGATATGTCTCAATACTGGCCAAGATTACAGTAAAACATGTGTTAATTCCGTAAATGACTATATGGACAACAGTTGGATGTTCAGCAGTATTTTATAAAGGAAGAATGGCTCTCAGAGTACTTCTGTACTGCAACTGTGCCCTACGCTGTAACACATGGAAAAGACTTTCACATGGACCTTTGTACACTGAAGGCATTATATCAGTTGGAACAAATCTTCATTTTGGTATCCAAACTTTTATTCATTTTGGTGTATTATTTGTAAATGGGCATTTGTATGTTATAATGAAAAAAAAAAAAGAACAATGTAGACTGGATGGATGTTTGATCTGTGTTGGTCATGAAGTTGTTTTAAAAAAAAAAAAGAAAAGGAAAAAAAAAAGAAGCCATGATCAACAAGCTTTGCCACGAATTTAAGAGTTTTATCAAGATATATCGAATACTTCTACCAATCTGTTCATAGATTATGGATTGATGTTCCAAGTTTGTATCATTCCATTGCATATAATTAAACCTGGAACAATACGCACTAGATTTCCGTAAGAAAAATATCTGTTGGTATTTCCAAAGGTTGTTAACGGCTGAAGCTATGTGCAAACAGGGGTTAAGAGAGAACTTCGATGAAGAAAAGAGTTTGATAGATAAAAGGTAGATTGTGTCTTCGATATAATCCAATTTGTTTTATGTCGAAATGTAAGTATTTGTCTTCCCTAGAAATCTCCCAGAATGATTTCTATAATAAAGTTAATTTCATTTATATTTGACAAGAATATTCTATAGATGTTTTATACACATTTTCATGCATCATACGTTTCTTTTTGGTCGGCAAGAGTTAATTGTTCTTAGATATAGTTGTACTACTGTTCACAGTCCAATCATTTTTGTGCATCTAGAATTCATTCCTAATCAATTAAAAGTGCTTGCAAGAGTTTTAAACTTAAGTGTTTTGAAGTTGTTCACAACTACATATCAAAATTAACCATTGTTGATTGTAAAAACCATGCCAAAGCCTTTGTATTTCCTTTATTATACTATTTTCTTTTTAACCTTATAGTGTGGTGTTGCAAATTTTGTTACTGTGTTAGGTTAATCTCATTAAGTTTTATTTTGAATTTATTTTCAGTTTTCAATAAGGAGGGATTCTTAAGAAACGTTTTTATAGACTTTCAGCACTTCCACCAGCCTGTAATTTGGGCTAACAAAAAGAAGATAGGTTCATGTATCTAATTGCAGCTGAGAGCAGGAGGAGGTTGTTTATTTAGCTCGGGTTTCTGGGGATGCTCTAAATGAACTCCAGAATCCAGCAGAATTTCCAGCAGGGAGTTTGCATCGTGCCAGTCAGTGGTGGAGACGCGATGCACGCCTGTGTCTATCTGTTGTAATTTTACGTAAAGTACGTATAGACACATATGCACACCAATATACATTCCTGACTTCTAAAAATTGTTTTTGTTAGGATGCTTAAAAAGAAGAAAAAAACCAGCTGTGTTTTTAACAGGCTCTTTGGGAGAGTGAATACCATCCCTTTATATTGCCACACAGCACAATCTTAGTGTAATTTTCCATTGAACTTGTAACCTGGTTAATACCTCAATGCGCTTTGTGTGAGGGTTGTTAGTGTGGGCGTGGGTGGAGAGCTGCATGTCAAGGAATAATGAGAGAAGACAAATCAACAGGCAACAACAATGCGAGCTGGGACTGGCTAGTGAAAGCTAAAGGCCTTTAGTCACTGGCAGGGAAATCTAAACATTCCCATATCTATGAAGCTGGCTCATTGTGGTGCAGTTGTTACTTGCGATGCTGTGCTGAAAAAGGGATCTCATGATTAAAAAGCCAATGCGCGGGGAGTTTTGAGTCAAAGCACAGGCATCACAAGCAGCCTTTGTAAAGCAAAGATACTATCTAGGCTGGTTATGTTTTCCTTTCGGCATATTTGTCACTGCAGATAACACTTCACTGCAAACTTGGAGTAGCAGAGCTGTGGTGCTGAGGTAGTCGCGACGCTGCAGACGAGATTAAACGCACGTAAACTCCGAATCCTTTAGGGACAAAGAGCAGCTTCGCTCAAAGCACGAGACGATTGTTAATAAAATCAAGAGCCCAAAGCAAGCAAAAACGTGCAAAAACATTAGATTAAAATCTTTCTTTTTAATTGATACTGGTCAGTTGTAAGTATATTTGTTATACCAGTTCTAAGTAGTTTTAATTACCTGGAAGCCATCCATTGGCAAATCTTAATGAAACACGGATTTTTTTTTATTTATATATATTTTTATCAGACATCCACATGCACATTACGTATTTATAAGATACAGATAGATTGCATTAAACACCACAATAGGCAGGTCCCTTCTCGCATAGCTAAATCGATTCTGGGAACAATTAATTACAGGTACAAACCCAGCATTTATACAGCCACTTAGCGTGTTTATACCTACTAATGTAGTTTGTTATCTAAATGCCAACTTCTGCTCAACCAGGAATGGAAATGAGCTTCCCACCCCTTCCTCCCCCCGAGAGCTTTTATGCCATGGTTGCCGTTTCTGCAGGTGCCGATACGGGGGCAGAGACAGCTCCCCGTAGTTCTTCCCTGCCCTTCCCGTTTTTTCCTGGCTTTGCAGCTTCACCGCCTTGTGGTCCAGCCGCTGGTGGCCTCCATCGAGCATCGCCAGCCCTCTACTCCCCTTCTGAAGCCTTCTTCAGGGCAGGCTGTGCTGCGGGGCTGCAGCCTTTCACAGCCCTGCACCTCTGCAGTCGCAGCGATGCTATAAAGCAGTTGCGTGCGCGGATGAACCTTGAGCTTATTTCGGTGACAGGCTAGCTAGCCGCAGCGGGGAGGAGACATTTCTGGCTCACTGGCTTATTACTGTGCCCTATGGAAGGAGGTCGGCGGGGAAAAGTCCCTGGCTGGCTGCACATCGGGAAGAAGTTAGGGCATGTGGTCCCCAGAGCGTTGCTTGCCTTGAAGAGCTGCTGCCGTGCGTGCTGGGGGCTCTGCGGGTTACGGGCAGCCTTGTGCTGCACGCCGCGGCCACAGCCCTGTCAAGAGCTTTTTCCCCAGGGTGGGTCGGGGCGCGGGGCCGAGCGTGCAGGGGCTCCCACGCCTGAGCACCGGTGCCAGCTCCCGGTTGCTCGCTGGGGGCCAGGCGAGCAGCCCCAGCGCCCAACCAGCCTCGGAGCACTGCTGCAAAGGGGCGAGGGGGTTGCGTGCGGCTGCGTGGGGACGTGCTGCCTCACCAGAGACCGCTACCAGCCACAAAAGTGGGAAATGAAAATCTTGAGCATGCTCTGAACAGTCTCTAATACCCATTTTCATCCCTTCTCTTCTTCTAGAGCGGTATTACTTACGAAGACTGAAACCTGCTGTAATGTATTGCTCAGTGTAACACAGCAATTTCCAAGGGTCTCCTCTTTTCACCACTGAAATTAGTGGGAGTTTTGCTATTGATTTCAATAGGAATGAGACATTTCTGTGCATTTGGTTAAAATGTATTTCTTAATAACACCTTATACTTTATTTATAAGCCCCTCCTAAGGCATTTCACAAATTATAGTCACACAAGAATTGATGTGTGAGTGCTGTCTTAATAACACTGTATTTTGTATTTCAAATATTGTGTTCTAGATACAATATTTACATTTACAAGTGAAAAGGCTGCTAACCTAACAGTTATTGTTCAGAGCAGACAGATGATGAGCCATACATGCTGATGGCGAAGCAGACATGCATGCGGTGACATATGCGTCGGAATTGCCTCGCACTGTGCAGATACTGGTTTTAATTGTTTTTAAAAGGTAAGCACAAGTCAGCATGTGCCCTGCTCCAGGAGGCAGAAAGAGCTGCTTTCTCACCCAGGCTGTAACACAGAAAGGGGATTTCACCACTTCTTTTTAGCCAGGTTTTTATTTATAAAGTGAGCAAAATGGCCCCATAGGCTGGATTACCTTAGGCAGCCTAACATGGGATTTATTTTGGGGGGTGAGATTACAGTTGCAAAGAACAACCTGGGACTGATAACACACATCGCCTCCCCCAGGCTTTCCAGCCATTGGTAGTCCTATTTCATTCACTTTCCATGGCCAAAAGTGTCTGGCTTTTTTTGTTTTTTGTTTTTTTCAATTGATTTTTCTGGTATTACTGACTAAAATATATTATCTCATTTTCTCTGGGTAATATGAGCAGGTTTAGTTCTACTAAGGTTTAAATTTGTTCTGCATTTCCATGATATAAAGCACTAGGAAAACTGAAAATGTATCATTCTTTTTTCTTTTCTTTTCAGTTCATTTCCATTTGCTCTTGTCCTCAGCTTCAGCAGTTGAGCATTGCTCCACATGCAGCTGATAAGGCTCTTCTGCTCTGAGAACGGTGTAGCATCTTCTTTTTAAATAACTCTTCTTTGACAAGACACCTGCTTGCTTAATGAGCCCTGTTTCCAATCAAAAGTGTGACTGGCACCTACAAATACCCAAATACAATCCCCACCGCCCCCCCATTAGAAATATGCCTATGAATTACAGACGTGAGAGTAGAGTCTGTGATGGCTGTTTGGTCTTGTTCAGACAGGGAGTATTCACGTGTCTTGCTGCGGAGAGAAGGCAGCCGCGGGAGCGTGTCCCTGGCAGAAGTGTGCAGGGACCCCTGAAGCCTTTGCCCTGCGCGGCATGGTAGAGGCAGAAGAAATGTTCCTCCTCTTTAGGTGGAAAACCAAGCATGGACTATAGCTCTCTTTGGATTACTGCTGGAGAATGATGTTACGCAAGTCTCGCACATACGTTATCTGTTTAGTAGTCAGAGAAAATAGCAGAGGATGGAGCAATCTGCATGAGATGCGTGGTAGTAAAGATAGTAAAGTAACATTTGGATAGGAGCCAGGTTGGCAAGTTCCTTGCTTTAGAACATATTTTAAATTAATTCCTCCCCTAATATTGTCTTAGATGTAAAGAAAGAAAAACCCAATGTATCAGCAGACAGTTACTTAGGGTAGCTTACTTAGGATAGTTTACTATCCCAAGATAGTTTTCAATAGCGATGAAGATGTTTTCATAGGGGCTGCAGAAATGAAACCTCAAAGGAATGAAACCATTCAATCAGTCTTTTAACACATACAGCTGACGTGTGATAGATTTTCATGAAATCTCCAGCTGCTAGAATCCCTGTTGTTTCTTTTGAAGATGGTCCTTTGGCGAAAGGTCCCCATGAAACCTGCTTTCCCTTAAGTTTCATTGAGAACCTCTGATGACTATGTTTTAACACACTGAGAATTTCAGGGCCTTCCGTACTGTTCCCGTCCTCCCCTTAGGTAATATCCCACCAGGTAATACCCCGGTGAGACAATCATGATTTTGAAGGGGGTGAAGGTGAAAACGCGTATCTGATGCCGGTGGGCTGAGTGCTGGAGCTGCTCTGCCCCCACAAAGGCCCATGGTACTCTTTTTGCTGGGCTGGTAGAGGTCTATGGCTTCTCAGGCATTGGAGCTTGACCTCCTAAGTCGAATTGCAGCTGGGTCAGATGGTGAGCAGATGTTTTGTGAGCGACCCAGGAGGACCCTTGTTACCTTCAGGTGCCTGACAGGAGCTGTAAGTTGCATGAAATCCTCCAGCAGAGGTTGCAATTGCCTCCAGGCACCTGACAGACCTCACGTACACTCCAGCAGCTAAAATCGGTGAGGGTTGTGAATTGCAGTTCTTCCTCTCCCGGGACATACAAGCTTTTCCAGCTGCACCAGAGGAGTCTGTAGATTCACAGATAACCGCCTTCAGGTCAGGCCTATGCTGATGGATTTTGAGAAGTTTACGAACAGTTATTTGACAGAAATTACATACAGGGCAACAGAAGAACTCTGATTTATATGGAACTGCATACAGCAGATAATTACAATAAATATGTTAACTTATCACAAGTGAAGAAAATTTATATTTCTCCTTGTAACTGTTTATGTTTTACCCTTTACATTTCTCTCTGCAAAGTTGGATTCATATTCAGTCTGTAGTCTGCAGCTTTGTGTTTCAAATACTGCAGGGGAGGGTTTATTTATTTTTAAAACTCCCTCTGTCACACTGGATTAAATAAAAATCCAGTCATTCAAATTTTATAATTTTTTTGCTTTTAAAGAAGCAAGTTGTCCACTTTGATTTCTCTGAATTTAAGTCAACGCTGTTACTTTGCAAAATATGCATTCAAACCCTTCGATTCTTACTTAAACTAAGCTTCTGTTGGGTCTGCTGATTTTCTGAGTTACGATTCAGTTGCTCCGCGTGAACTGTTGTTGACTTACACCTGTTTGGGCAAGGATACATTAAAACTTCATATATCCTTCTATAGGCCAGGACTGCACATGGACCCCCTGTTCTGCTCCCTTGCATACATTCTTTTACTATGTCTACCTGCTGTACTCTCTGTCATGCATGAAGTAATTGTGCCTACCTACCATACCACTTGTGCTTCCATCCTCTTCCCCAGCGTTTTGTTGTGGTAAAGTTTTATTTGCTTGTCTGAAGCTGGCGTATTGATGGTGTATGTTTGAAGCTGGTTGGGAAGAACTCCTCAGTTTTGAGGTGGCTCCTGGGAAGGCTCTGTCTCCCACACAGACGGACTTGCTACTCCACTGTCTCCAAGAGCCTACTGTCAAACTCCTTCTCACTCAAGTAATTTTCCAAAATTGCTGAGCTATCCTGGACGTAGGCTGGGAAGCACCATAAATGGAAATTTCACCATGCTGGAGAATTCTTCCAAACCGTTTCCTCTGCCTGTCACTCTCTATCTGGTCTTGACTGAGTTCAGCTTTATTCATTAGTTTAGCTTTTCCAAGTGCAAGGCCATGCTGGTGGCAGGAGTTTCGTTATACAAGATGGAGAGCAGATGTACATCTGCTGTCTGATCAGTTCATCTGCTGGATCCATACAGATGCCCAGAGAGGAAAAGGACCCATTAAAACTTCCCTGGTCAGGAATCAAGTGTCGGAGCTGCAGTTTCCAGCTATGGCTGCTAGCTGAAGACGATGCGGCTAGAACTGGCATCAAGTCCTGCTAGAACGATCCCTGTCCTATTGATTTAAAATAGGTCAGGAAGGCAAATTTGTTTTGCAGTGGTGCAAGTCCCAGGACAAGAATGATGCCCTGCACAAAACAGTCCTGGTCTATGAGTAGTAGCTCTGAGAACTTTGATAATATAAATAAATACATACTAAGAACTGCAGAAAAGTCTCACTCAAGCAATATATTTTAAACAAGTTTACAGCTTTTTCTCCACACAATATGCTTTCCCAAAATATTGGCACTGAAAACTGCTCGACTTCATATCTAAACCAAAACCAGACCTCATTTCTGTTCTTCTGTAAGTCTCGCCCCACGAAATTTCAGCAAGAGCTTTCTTTAGCGTGGTTTGCTCCAACCTGACTCCAAAAATGTAGCTGAAAGTGCACCAAAATTCACCTTTTTCAAGACTTTAAAAAATGCCTCTGATGCTGTAATTGCTGGGAGCATTCTGAGAGCATGAATGTTCAGACTCAAACTCTGCCAGCAGAGTGAAGACTTTTTTTTTTTGATTCTTGCTACATTTTGGATTTAACATTTACTTTCAATGCCAGAAGACATTAAAATACATTTTTTTATAGAGGAGTATGCAGCTACAAATACTCTAGATCTGCTAACATTTTAAAAAAGATCCACTGGACCTAATCCTACCAGCTTGCTCCTGGTCTAAATCATCACTGACTTCTCTGGAAGATTTTTTAGATTAAGTTCTACAGCACCAGAAAATCCATGTGCAAAAATATATAGAAAGCGCAAAAGATGTCTGCGTTTTGGTATGAACAGAAGGTCTGCAAATTAATTCGATGTGCCTAATAACTTTCAAAATTGTTTAAAGGCGGAGTTTAAATAAGCAGCCAAGTTTTCAGCAGATGCTCTGGGATGCTTGATGCTTGACACTCCTGAAAATCTGCCTATCCATTCAGATGCTGAAATACAGATGTAGGCATCCACTATAGTGATGAATCATTTTTGGGAAAAAAAAAAAAAAAAGTCTAACATTTGCTTATAATAGACTAGAAACTGAAAAAAATTGTGGTGGAATTTTCGTTTTTTTTTTCTTTTTTTCTTTTTTCTTTCTCCATTCGAGTTGCTTTTTTTTCTTAAGATGAAGAGGATTCACTTTCATTCTTTTTCTACACAGGTACATTTATTATTGAAGAAGAACCATCATGTGCTCAGTGTGATTAAAAAAAGAAATGTAGGCCTTGCACTCAGGTAGCTCACAAGAGAAAAGAAAAACCCCAAGAGATGTCATGGGGGATAGTACTTGCTTCCACCACCTCTTAAAGGCATAAAAGCATCTTCTTTCCTATTTCTGTTGTGCTCTGTTATGGACGACGTTTCTCCAGCACAAGCAGAAAAACAACACTTTAAATTTCTAATATATGATCCTGGTTTAATATGTGTGCATGCGTATGTGTTTGTGTATGTGATATCTGTAATATACATACATTTTAAAGGGATGTGTTACAACCTTGTGATTTCAGAAAAACTTGATTGATAGCTCACTTTACGATATTGGCATAGTAAAGGATTTTTGTAAGTTAGACTTTTGTACTTTTCCAAAAGCTGTGTTTGGAACAACATCACTATTTTATATTAAATTTAAAGATGAAACCAGTGGCGTACTACCATATGTATCAAATCTGAAGTAGCTGAATGCCCATTTTCAGATGCTTGTAGCTGCTGTTACAGAAAATTGAATTCAGCTGCATCCCTGAAATTGCTTTTGAAATTTCTTTACAAACATAGAAAAAGACTTACTCTATCAAAATATTCGTCTCATGTTCCAAATACGTATATTTTGAAAACCTCAACACAACAGAAATTATATAAAGAATTCTTATTTGACATATTAAAGACACAACGTTTTACATTTCATTACTGCTTTCTTGACTGTGTGTCACAATTCTGTAAAGATCAGGTTCTCGTGCTGAATTGGGAACGTCTTCACTGGGATGAATCTATTGTTTCCCAGCTGAGTTTGGTGGTTTCAGTTTGTAGCCTGCTAAAAAGTAGGAAGTTCTGCTTAAAAAACTGCAACAAACAAAAAAACCTCGTACAGCACTCTCTGTGGAAAAGAGTCCTCTGAACACAGGTAAGGATCGCACAGATTTTCCATCCAAGCCAACAAGGGGGCTCTGAAGATGCAAAAAGCAGCTGGCAGCACATTGCAAAAGAGGCTGCACCCATTCTTCGATCACTTGAGCTGCACCCCATAGTTAAATATTTGTCTTCAAATCAAGAAAAGAAAGAACCGAAGGATGTTTTGTACACAGGAGCGTGACAGTCACAGAGTGGTTATAGGGAAAATTCACAAAAAATCACCATGTAAACACTTCTCCTGCTTCCCAAGTAAAAATTGCTTTTGGTGCAGTAAATGAAATCTACACTATGTCTACTATATATCTACATACTATCAGGTAGCACGTACATAGCATTATTTCACCTATCAGTTTACTGGATTAGCCAAGTCACTGTCATATGTTGTTGTAACTGATACGATATTTTGGAAGAAAAGAAGAGAAATTTTGCTCCATGTTTTTGCCTTAGGTAAACAACACTCTACATCTGTATACTCTAACACTTATTTTACAAAGCATGTTTAGTGACTCAGAAAAAAAATTAATCCAGATTTGCAGAAGGGGTTCCCTTTATCATTCAAAATATTTGTCAGCTTTAATATTAACCTACTGAAGTTTTTGAAATTGAAGTCTTATAAATGCGTAGGACACACACATACATACGTGGAGTACACACACTACTTGCTGACAATTTTCACTTAATATGTTAACTAGAAATTGACTGTGACTTTCATGGTATTTTCTCCCCTATATGTTAAGTCAATGACCTATTTAAGTATGTTAGCAGCAATTTATATGTCTTGTGACTTTATATTTCACAAAGAAATGCTGTTTTGTGTTATTTACATTAAAAAGACGTACTATATAAAACTTCACCTTTGTTAAAAATCACTTTTTCCTAAGTATTTAAATCATTTCGTGCTTTCAAAAGGCACAATTAAGTATCTAATGAGAACTTCCATTCAATGTTACACATAATACAAAAAGAGAAAAAATGTTTGAGACATCAATGATAATATTTTAAATATATTGGCATAGGAAAGTAGATGTCTTTTTGCTTTATTAAACTGACAGTTCAGTTCTGAAACTTTATTTTGAAAAGATTTAAAAAGGATTTGTGTCTTTAGACATAAAAAAAATAACAGGCATAGCTAAAAAATATAGAAGAGAAAACCTGATTGTTACTACTAATGAAATAGCTGATGACAAAATAGTAGTCTTTTTGATTTTGATCACAAAAAATAAACTGGTAGTGACAGGATATGATGGATAGATTTGACATCCTGGCAAATCACTGTCATTGATTCAATTATTCTAATTCAGAATAAAAGCTGTATACAGTATGTGTTTATGCTACAGTGGAGTTTTTTAAGTGATTGACATTCATCATATTAGTTAGACAGTTTTAAAAGCTATGTCTTTGTTTTACACAGCGTTGTCAAGAAAAAAATAAAGTAGAACCTGGATTGCAGAGAAAAAAGCAAACCACTTAACCAACTCTTGGTTCCAAATCCATCAAAATAAGTTACTATTATTGCATCCTATTAACACGTTCTTTGAAGAGTCAATTTCACTCCAGCCATGTAATACACTATTATAAAGACTAAATTATGAAACTGTAATGCAATCTTACAGCTGGGTGGCTTGGAAGTTCTGCCGAGAAGAAGATATTACCTTTCAAAATGGAAGTCAGCCTCAGAAGAAAGAATGCAAACCACCTTAATTTACAGGTCAGCTTTGTTTTACCGTTCTTTTGTTTGATGAGATATACACAGAGATACATACAAAATAGTTAGAAGTTCACAAATTGTGTATCTGAGGGTACAGAAGCCTGAATCGCTTGTATATTCTGCCCTGATTTAGACCAGCATGCTGTGATACCCTTCCCCGAGCTCAAATGCACTCCTCTGGTTTTCTAGCATTAATGTAGCTGTCGGTTTGAATTTCAATCTTGAATTATGTCTGTTGACATAATTTCATAGTGCTGACTTCAATTGTTTAGGATTACTGTTTTGCACTACATAAGGAAATAAATTATTTTCTCTATGGTTAGTGAATTCCATTCAAGTGCATTTTATTGCATGTAGTAAGCCATAAGGCAAAGTAATTATCTATAATATATTCTGATTCAAAAAACAACCGTTCTCAATTACTGGCATATTAGAATAAAAACTATCTTATATATTTTAAATTTATTCTTGCACATTTAATAAACTAATGTAAATATTTCCTGAAATTTAAGAATGGTATTTCAATTACAAAAATTAATGTTTTTAAAACCATAACTCTGTAGTTTGCTTTCCGAATAACATGTGACAATGAATTGCTTAGTTTCATTCCTTTATTTCAATAAACTGTCCAACTTAACTTATTATTCATACAAAATATTAAATGTAGGTATACAAAAATTCCATTGGGAAAAATATCCCTTTATTTTTATTGTAAAAAAACACCTAGAAATGAAAGGGTAAGAGTAATTCTCATATTTTAAGGAAAGGAACAAAATACTGTATGTTTCCAGTCGAGCAGAACAATGGCAGGACCCAACATAACAGAAGCTTTAACAAAAAGCAAAATCCAAACAAGCCCAAAATTAGTACAAAGAAACAGAACAAAAAAAAAAAAGGCACCATATGATAACATGTATTTTTAAAGACTGCTGCGTCAAATCGTTAAGAAAAATATTTATATAAGTCATTAACACTCATAATTAGAGTGTCATATAAAACTGAGTGAAACTGCTAAGTAGAAATCACTAGAAGTCCAGGTGCTTCTTGCCGATGGCCATAGCACCACATCCTGAGCTCAGCAGTTTGGCGGATTCTGCCAGATCCTGTTTGCTTGTGCGGCTCACTGTGTCTGACAAGTCTGGAGGCAAATGCAGTCGCTGTGGCAGGAGATTTTCAGGAGGGAGAGGGGAGAGAGACGGGGAGAGAGAGAAGAAAGAGAAAGGAAAAAACAGGGAAGAAAAAAAAAGAATAATTGCAGCAGAATTTATTTTCCATAGCATATTTCAAAATGCAGTCTTTTTCCTGACCGATCAATGTTTACTCATACAAATAAAACACTTCCCAGACACTCTTTTAGGCTGACCTGGAAACAGTTTTGCATGTTTTCAATATATTGGATTCTGTAAATTGGAACAATTTTTTCCTCATGAAAATTTTCTAAACAAAATCCAAATTTGCTCAAGGTATTTAATTATATCTATGGACATTTTTCCTTTAAAAACAAGTGTTTTGCCTGTATGTCAACCCCTACATCAAATCCTCTGATTTCTATGGCATTACAATAAAAGTATAGTCTTATTTCAAACATGCATACTTTGTGGCAGAGTCTGAAAATAAATGATGTGATGGTCAAAAGATGGAGAGGGCTCACCCTGATTGCAGCATTATTCTGCTAAATGTTTCTTCTTCATATTCTACTGATAGCTGTTAATAAAAACAAGCAGTGACAGTAGTTGCATTTGTATAAGGCAATCATATATGCTAATCAAACCTTGCCATCCCCTGTGAGTTGTAGGAACATTACATCCATTCCACAGATGAGGAAACTGAGACAGGTTACACGGTTGTCCACAAGCACACAGTCCTTGCATAGTAAACCTTATTTTTCAATTTCAACTCTCCCTCTGAGGATCTTTTACAGTGGAGATATATAAAAGACATGACATTACCATTTAGCTTTTGTAAAGTAAGGTGAAAATTAATGTAAAACTGAGGCTTTACTTGCTTAATTACTGGCTCGCTTTTGGACACAGTGAGGTACTGAAAGCTGGTCAGATGAGACAGTTGAGCATCTTCTACACAGTGCAATAATTTATGGAACTGGTATCACGGAAGGAGCATATTTCTTGAAAGATTTAGTAGGCAAAGGCTAAACTGTGTAGCTCTTCTTTTAAAATGCATACGCTTCTGAAGGGAACAGGATAACAGTAATGGCTGCAAAACTATATTAGGAGGCTGTGTGGACTATCCTTATTCTCTGCTTTTGCTATGTTTTTGCTTTTATCACAACACGCAAATACAGCTGCCTTTTATTCAACACCTTTGTAACTTTCGTAGGATAAGATAAGAATTCAATTAAAAAGCATAAGAAATATCTGTATTTACAGTGGGCTGACTGTTAAATTCATTGCTGGCATTGCTGAGACTGTGCAATTAGGCATAACTTGAGAGGTGCTCCAAAGTGCTTCCTACCACCGGCCACTCCTGGTTGTGGGCAGCACAGGGAGAAGAACGTGTGCTGAGTTGTTGTCTTCTCCACGGGAAGGAAATGCATAAAGTAACGCATGTAGAGTAGGAAAGCCTGCGCCCAGGGTGAGATGACATGCCTCAGTGTTGAAATAGGAGAAATATGTGTATTTATCTGTAGCACTTTGCCTATGAAGCACAATTTATGTATCAAAAACCACCTCCCGGTATATACCATTTAGTAACTACGCAGCTCTTACATTTCACCGCATTAAAATCAGTGCTGTGGTATGGTATCCTTCACTTACAGTTCCTCCCTTATTCCTAAGAAGGTTAAGCATGGTTGTGGATGTGAACTGTGGTCCATGACGCCTCATTTCTACATGAACACAATATAAACTAGGGCACATGCCTATCTTGTTTGTATGCTGAGAGAAACGTTTGCTAGGAAAGAGCCAATGTACAACTTGGATTGTATGGGGGGGGCTGTAACCACTGGAAAACGAAGGATGAGGAAAAGCTGGAAAGTGCAGGGGAGCACTTGGCAGATCTTTCAGTCACATTTTCTTTCCAAAAAAGTGTACAGTACTCTGCTAGCAGGGTACAGGGTATCTGGTATGTGGGAGGTGGAGAGACAAGTGAACTAATCCAACCTTCTCCAACTCACTGTTAGCATCTCTCGCCCTCACCAGGGAGCGGGAGAGGCAGCTTCCTCTAGGGGAATGTAGTACCGCTGTCTTCCTCCTGCAATTACTGACCCTTTTGCCAAGTCTGCCAAATGGATTCAGAGCAAGGTGATGAAGAGCAAACAGAACTGGGACTTAGCAAACTCATCTTATGCAGGGACTAACTAATATCACAGTTAGGTAACAACTGTAAACCCTGCCACACCGGCCTGGACTTAAAAGTGTGGTCAAAAGGAAAAAAATCTTTGATACTTACACAGCCTCTTAGTCAACTCTGTTCACTAATATGTATTATAAATAGAAAATAGATAGAATAATATTTATGAATTTGCAAAGACTCAGATAGGAAAAGTAAAAATTAAAGATCCTCAGATTGGATGGTGGGATAAATTAGGCTTTTACAGATGTATTTGTTATGAAACAGTGTTTCATTATACACGCATATACTCTTCTTCCCCCATCTTATTCAGTGAAGAGGATGCACACTGCTCATTTAGTGAACGGCTATTCAGTATTTTGTTTTCTTGTCACTGTTTACTCTGAACTTTTTTGATGTATTTATTGTACACTACTCAAACCTTGTTCTGAAGACAGAATGGCTTTTCAATAGCACATGTCAGTATATAGCACTTGAATGCTTCACAAATACCAACTGTGTTATTTTCCTAATATTCTTGTGAGATAAGGCAGCAAAGTTACCTCCATTTTATGGATAGGGAATTGAGGCACATAAAACACATGGCAAAAGGTATCTACTAATTTCAGAAACGCACTCTGAGACATTTAGGACTTGTTTTTCCAGAATGTCTTGCGTTGTACAGCATTTCACATGATCAAACGCTAACTTCATTTGCAGCTGTGAGTGCTTAGCATTTCTTCAGGAACCCCAAGTCAGGCACTTGGAAAGCGAGAGACACGAAACAAGAGTTCAGAAATAAAAATGCTGGGTTGAAGTGACATGATCACACAGAAGCTCAGTGGTATAGGCAGAGACGCATCATACTTTCCACGATCGCCTTAATTATGAGACCATCCCTCCTGCAATCCTGCCCTCTCTACAATCCCAACTTTCAAGTAGTACAAAAAATTGCTGGTTCTTCAGGAAGCATATTTCACTGCATATGCCATATTCAGCCTCAGATCAGACATATTCTGAGCAATAAACAACATTAGGGTCCTCTGAAAACAACTGAATATTATCCTGCCATTAAGATCTGAATCATAGCTCACACACACCCTACCTCTGAATAAAGCTTGAATAGGCATTTCAAAATATCATTCCTTAGATTTTCTGTGTGCAGCTTAACAATATAAACAGGGATGCAAATATTAATCCTATTAAATACTTTAACACCATTAAAAAAAATTCTAACTTTAAACCACAAACAAACTGGAAACTCATCGCACGGCATTATACAGACATCCACACGTTAAACAATAGGCCTTTATTTTTGGCACCAATAGGGACATTGCGGTCACTTGAACTAAGGCAGTAAGTGATAGCTTGAATAGACTGTGATCCTTTTTGAACACCAGCATTACAGAACGATCAGACATTTTCACAGATATTTGCTGACTACAGGGAAACAGTCACATTTAAAGCCCCAGTTTAGGACAAAATGTTTTCTGGTGGACAGACTTCTCTGCTATTTCTGAGGCTATGACCTCCATCCTGTTCAATCTCTCTTTCTCTTATCAGTGTGATAAGAATCAGGCCAATTTTTCTCACATCGGCAATCCCAGTCCTCGCTGCCCAGGCCTCCCACCCTGCAACTGGTCTTCATAACAAAAACGTCCCTTCTCCGGTTATCTGCGCTCCCCAGCCTCTACCCCAGCCAGTCTCAGCTTTCTGCTTCCACGCTTCATTCCTGCTCCTGCGAGTCCTGGGTTTCTCTTGCCCATTTCTGCCCATATTCCATCCCCTGCTCCTGTTCCTAGTGCCTAGGTCCAAAGCGTCAATGGCAGCGGGGGGTTGCGCGGATAGTGTCG
The DNA here is from genome assembly GCF_964195595.1 of Calonectris borealis. Taxonomy (NCBI): domain Eukaryota; kingdom Metazoa; phylum Chordata; class Aves; order Procellariiformes; family Procellariidae; genus Calonectris; species Calonectris borealis. The sequence goes on from NC_134325.1 coordinate 13,092,040, forward strand.
TGGGGGACATCGTCATGCCTGGGGCGGCAGCCTGCCGCCTTCTTTTTTTTTTATTCAGACTGGATATAGGGAAGAAATTTTTTACAGTGAGGGTGGTGAAACACTGGCACAGGTTGCCCAGAGAGGTGGTAGATGCTCCGTCCCTGGAAACATCCAAGGTCAGGTTGGACGGGGCTCTGAGCAACCTGATCTAGTTGAAGATGTCCCTGCCCATGGCAGGGGGGTTGGACTAGATGACCTTTAAAGGTCCCTTCCAACCCAAACTATTCTATGATTCTAAATTCAGCGCCAGGCCACCCTTCCTTGCCTCAGCCCCTTGTCTTCCTCATGCCCTATTTTGTCCTCCTCCTCTTCCCACCTTTGTTGTGCTTGATCTGCCCTTCTTTCTCCTGCTGGCACTGCGCTGCGTCCCCCCATCCTGCCCCTATCCCTCTCCTCTGCCCCGGTGCCCCCTGCCCAGAGCGTGGGCACCGGCACCGGCTCACTTCCCAGTCCGAAAAGCAGGTACATCCCTGGAAAAGGGTCAAGCTGAATGCGCAGTACTGAGTGTGCCTGGGCCAAACGGGTGGATTTTCACAGGACAGCAAAAAGACACCCCGGGTATAAATGATAGACATAAAATTGCATGTTTTCATTTGTTCTTTTAAATAATTGAAGGTTTTCACTAAAATATTCCAGAGTATGGATAAACACAAAACTTCTGCAGCCTACAGTAAGCTGGCAGGGCAACAATACTTTTAAGGCAAAATGGTCATAGTCTGGCAAAAGTAAACATGCAAGTGAAAATAGGATCCTATAATCGCCCTCCTTGTGATAATTTCTTAAAGCCTCTATCAATGAAAGGTAAAGCTTGTCAGTGTAAAAACTAGGGAATGCTGGAGTAAACTTCCTTTGTGCAAAGTTAATTGTGTATCTGCATTATTATACTGTGTTTAATTACATGATCACACACTATTTTCACCCGTGCAGGCTGTCAGAAAGGTTTAAACTTAGGATCTTCAGAATCAGACTCCAAGCTTCATTCACTTGATTAAGAAATAAGTGGCTATGGAAGAAGGCTATTACTTACTGTACAAGGCATAGCTGGGGAAGGGGCATGACATGTGCTGGTGCTTTCCCCCTGCTCTGTTTTGGGCAGGTCCCGGAGGCTTTGTGGTGATAGGAACAATTACACTGAACCCAGCTAAGCACACAGCTTTAGGGCATGCATTACGAAAGGAAAACAGTTCAGACAAAACTTATTACATGCTTTGCCTCTGCTCATCCCTCTGCCTGAAGAAAACTTCTAATTACTTTATTTGTTCTCAATGGGAAAAAAAAAAGTAGAAGTGGAAGATAAGAATATGTAAAACGACAGGCCAGATGGGACACCGAGCAACCAGTTAGTTCAGTCCCAGCACTGAGGACCAAATACAGCACTGATGGCTTTCTGACACTGCTCTGCCTTGTAAGACTGGGATGTAAAGATCCAAGGCACGACTATTCTAGGAACTTCCAGTGGGCTGGTACGTTTGGTTGGGGTGTAACCAAATGTTATTTTTTTTTTTAAACCAACAAAATCCCTAATAGACAAAAATACTAGCAAGTGCTTTTGCCAGTGTAGCTTATTGTATCAAGGGGATTTTTTTACAGATTTATTACAAAAACCAGACTTTCCAATGTAAGACTTTTTTTCTCTTCAGTATTAAGAGGATTGACCAGCAGTTTTGCTAGCAACCTCTCCTGATGTTGATTATACCTCAGTTACAAAATGCATAGAAACGCAGGCTTTAACTGACTATAAAAGGGGTGGAAAATAAAGTAAAAATCATATAACTGAACCTAAGTAACCAATGACAGGTTAAACAAAGAGCTAGCTACTAGAGATAATGTTAAAGAACTGATTACTAGACAACTATACACATAGGCCGCACATATTCTTCTGAGGAATCTACGGGCACTGCGTTGTGGAGGCAGCTAGTGAAATCCAGTATTACACCTACACAGTATAAACAACAATCAGTTCATAAAATTACTTTTTGGATTTGAGGAAATGTGTGTCTGTACAGATTGTTTTTACATTGGCTAAAATACTCGGAAATAATTGAGGTGGAGGACATTCAAGAAACAGCAAAATTTCATAAAATTAATTAAGGGCTAAAATCACATATTCTGTAAAATGCTTTAAGCAATAAAAAGTATAAAAATGTTTAGCAACAATATGATAAGCAGATATACATATATTGGCAAAAATCTAAACCCAAAGTAATTCTTCATATTAGTCCAAAATCTTTATTATATTTTTAGCAAACAAATAAATAACACAAGTGATGCAAAATCATTGACTCTCATAAAAAAAGAGGTGGGAGTTCAGGTGGGAATTCATTCTTAATTTGATATATATTAAAATAATTCCACTGAAGTTAAGCTTGTGACCCTGCTAACAGTTACATGAAGCTTTAACAACTGAGTCCAAACTTCCAAAAATTAAACTTTAAAAAAAAATCTGTACAATTCCATTTATTTGGATCTTTGACCAAAAAAATTGCTTATTAATCTATTATGACTGCAGTCCTGCCTTGGGGCAGGGAGATGGGTTAATGACCTCTCTAGATCCCTTCTAGTTCCATTTGCTACAACTCCATGAAGACTGAAGTCACCAAAGCCGAAGGGATTTGGTTTAGGGGGAAGAGGGGGGTGGGGAGAAGAATTTTAGGAATGCTGGGAAAATGAAAGATGCAGACTCCTACTTGGGGAGCTTTACATCCTACTTATTTCTCTTTGAAGCAGAACTCTTGCCATTCCATAAAGCCCACACAAGAGAACAGGAACAGTCAGCGGTACAGAGGCCGAGTTTCAGTTACTGTCTCCTCTTCTGCTTATGACGCCCGTAATGCACCCCTTGCGTTATGTTTTCCCTTTTATGTCATCTTGTTATTACCTCATTTATAATTACTGGTAATTATTTCTATTATCATAGTACCTAAGAAAAGACTTCAGCATTTTTGTAGCTATCTTGAAAAAGGTGGGTTTTAAGGAGAAATCTGCAAGAGGTTAATAATGCAGCTGTATAAAACCTCCTCTTAGAGTGAAGAACCCCATTTCTTGCTTGAAAATTATCGAACTGTCAAGTGATCGTCACCATTACCTGACTGGAAACAGATTTCTTGATAATGAATAAGATCTCACAGGCAGGCTGGGGAAAAGGACATGGGGGCCTTTGTAAATGAAAACAAGCAACTTACATCTTAAGAAAAGAGGCAGCCAGCGGAGGGGTGCCAAATTGCTCCACAGCCACTGAGCCGCCTCTTTATCTTTGCAGTGAAGAAGACTCTCCCAAACGGGAGGCTTTGGCTGCCAGTGCTCGTGGCCAGCTGTGATACAGTGCAGCTGTGCACCCCCACACTGGGCTGCCGGCTGACGAAGCGCTGTGCAAGGAGGAGCTGGCAAAGCCCTGCCAGGTGCTCCCCGCTTTGCTGGGGAGCTGCGCTCTGCTCAGGCCCTGGCCATTTTCCTGGGCTACCGCTGTGCCAGGGCCTGACCATGGAGCTTGCTGATCCGGGTATGATCCTCACCTGCTGCCCTGACTTCTCAGCTTGGGAGTGGACTTGTCTCATAACTATGGATCTGTCTGGCAGTCACCAGGACTGGTGGTTGACCCTGGTTACCTTCACTGAACCTGCTCTGCTCTTCTTATTTGGGCAGTGGGGCAAGGATTTAATAGCAGTGGCTGAGCCCACCTGGGGCACTGGTTATACCTTCAACGCAATGGCAACACGTGGCACTGATTCTCTGCGGTGCCCCGGGGCACAGCTTTAAGGCCATTGCAATATGTCTGTTTACGTGGTGAAAGAGGTCCCGAATGAACAGGTTGACTTGACGTCCCCACAGGTCGCATCTTGCATTTCTAACTGAGGTAGCTGCCAAATGGTTACAAACTCCTTAAGAGATACACGTTTTAGGAGCATCTTAGCCTTGCCAGCCAATGACTTTACTGCTTTCTCAACAGGTCATCATCAAGCACAGTAACTAACTGGTCTTCTTGGCAAAAACAAATTACTGTCTTCGGGCTTAATATAAACACAAAGATGTGCAGGTATGAAACGAAATTTCTTCTAGAGAGAAGAGTTTGTTCAAATATTTGACATGGAGGTGACTCTAAGTTTTGGCCTTTTCCCTTGCCAAGTTTGCCAGTTGAGAGACACCAGATATGTGTATTATGATGAAATGAATTATATTTTATACGATACGTAGTCTACTGGAGTGACATATCACTTATGTTGACATAACTTTGTAACAACTCACATACAAATCTGACAATACCACTATGAAAAGATATAAAATTCTTATTAATGCCATGAAACCTAAAAATACTTCTGAGTTAGTTTAAGTTCACTTCTCAATGGCAAAACAGTAAGCCCTTTACCACTGAATACATTATAAGCTCTCACAGCAAGGACTAGAAAAGTCATTCCAACCGGCCTAGACCCGTGTCAGGCAGAAATCACATGACAGTCCTGAAATTTGGTTACGACTAGTGTCTCAATCTATTTATCTTGTGGAGAGAATGTTGCCAAACTATCCTCCCATAACTGCATTTAGGTCTTAGGCAAACTATTTTTAAACTAATTTACTAAGAATCTCTTACATTCCTGTTCACGTTACAATTTTCTCGGTATTTTAACAAATTCAGGAGACAAACCAGTTGGTAAATATTTTTCTGTATAATGGACATGAACTCCGTTTCTTCTTGTTCTGCCATATTCACAGATGCTACATTACCACTTTTAAATCACAGCAATGGATACATTTTCTAAACTGATTATAAAGACAAAAGACTTGACTTTTAAAAAGAGCATTCTAAAATTTTCTACTTTTCAGGTAACTGTGATTGACTTATAACTAATCACAACTATAAGCACATCTACCATATGCATTTCCTATTTCTTTTTTTTTTTAAGTTGAAGCATAATCTGAGCTGTCAAAATTAATTATTGTTAACATCAGGTGTTGAGAGAAGGCTTCCACTAAGAATAGTGGATAAATATACTTCTACCTATATATCCCTGTCTGTCTGCTAAAGGACACATTGCTAATATGAAAATAATTTTTTACATATAGCTAATAGTACTTAAAATACTTGAACACAATTCTAAAACTCTTTCTTTTCCATCACTTACAGAATGCAAAATAAAACTAGGATAATTCTCACTTTCACCTCATTTGCAGGACAGTGATGTTTTGTTGTGGGTTTCCAATACTACAAAGAGATTATTTAAACAGTGACTTTAAAGACATCTGGCAAAATTAAGAACCATCAATAAACCCACTTCCTTTTGTGATAGATTTTGTAAAAGATAGATTTTGTTTTACGTTTCAGAACGCTGAATCTTAATATGTGCCTCTTCAGTGCAGCTTTCCAGTGTATCTGCTTTACAGAAATGATATGATAATATCAAAGAGAATTCAATTCAAACTGTGGTGATTTGTTTGGATGTGCCACATGGTACTGTTTCTGTTCTTTGACCAGAAAACTTTGCAAAGTACTTAAAATCTGAATTCCTGAGTATGAATTTAAAACTCAGTTTATTTAACCACTGTTGCAAAGCGGAAATCTTTCAGAGATCTTTTGTAGCAATAAAATTCTATTCTGTACATGTTCGTGTAAAATGAATCCCTAGGGGATTTCAGATGGCTGAAGAAGTTCCAGTAACATGTGAGTAGAGACAGGTGGGTTTCTGTATATGCAGCATTAGTCACCGCTATTCAGCGACAGGAAAGGAAACAACAGACAATTGTCTGAACAAACTCTTTCATTCCGAAGAAAAACCACAAGATGTGTTAAAGACGATTTGCTACATGTGAAGGGATATAAGGAAAAGATAAAAATATCAGGAAGATTTACCTTCTCTGACGCTTGAGAATGCCTAATGTTTGGCACCATGGAGTGCTCTAAATCACACGTACAAGTAACAGACCCATTTCATATTATAACTGTGGTCTCTGCATAATGAAGAAGCTCCCCGTGTTATAAAGGGGGCTGGATTAATCAGTGATGGGTATAGACTATCCAGGGACTACAGCTGTTCAGCTGCTCCAAAATTCAGAGAAACACATGGTAATCTTACAACCAGAACTGCACTAAACATTTACAGAGCATCCTATTGTAACACTTACTGATCCAGCTCTTATCAAGCACATATTGAAAGATTGTCTCTGTCCTAAAGAGTTTACAGTCTGAATACACAAAGTGGGTAAAAAAGAAAGAAGTGAAAGATAAAATATCCAGGAAGAATGAAAAATGTAATGATATATAAATACTTTATTAATGCAAAAGCTTTTTTTCCTTCTAACTGAAAAAATGTTCTATGAGAAAGAGTAACTTGCATAGAAAAGCAAGTGGAAGAGAAGAGGGAAGAAATTAAGTGACAAAGGGCTGAAGAGAAGATGGAGTAAAGAAAGGGAAAGATGGAGGGCAGGAGGAGATATGTTATCTAGGCACGTTACAGTTGAGATTGGAATATGTTGTCTAAAACCTGAAGGGAAATACTGTTCTAAATTCAAACAGTCTGAATTCATGAGTCTGAAGGTATCATCTATATCCAAAGCAAGCAGACTAACATTGCTCCTGTAGATCTGTTCTTTTTGCTGAATTTCTCCTCCCTGGGCTTACGTAAGAGGAGTGTGGAACCCGTGATGCAAGTCTGAGTAATTCTAGGGCTCAGAATAGTCCGGATGGATGCTAATGTTAATGTCACATTCTCTTCCCTGATGGATTCATTCAACCTAATTGCAGCTGTATACAAGTCAGCCATTCAGTCTAACCTATATTATATACTTAGGATGATATGAATTATCCTTGCAAGTGCTTGCGCATCTCTGCTGATTATTCAGGAAACCTGGATGACTAGCTTAAACTAAATTCTTAACCTGGAGAGTAAAAGGTGATGAGGAATTCAGTCCTACAACTATATGAAGCTTCTCATAGAGTCAGTGCCTCCATTATATCTCCTCTTTCTTTGAATGACATTGCAACATGCCACAAAGTACGGATTTTGTATCAAACCACAGATGGCTCACTGGAAGCTTTCCAGAGTTGCTGGCGATGCCCACGCTGCTCTACAACAACTTGGGTCTCTCTACTGGGAAGCTTGAGAAGTGTTCAAGACACTGTGTGTACAAACAGAAGCTATGTAAATGAGGAGGAGGGAGAAATAGCATTCAGAGACAGAAGCATCTGTTCTAGGAGGTCCAACATATTGCAATGTTACTGTCACCCTCTACAATTTCAGCTAAGTTGGAAAACTACCCAAATATTTGAGTTCGCATCCAAAGCTATCTGTTAAAGTTCACTGTAATCTATCAAGCTTCTGTCTCAGTTTAAATATTTTGTTACATTTCAGAAAACTCATTAATACACCCACTTAAAAACCCACCATTTTATCTCAGGGTGTGCAACAACACAAATAACTGATAAAACGTATTCTGCCTCTTGATAAAATTGTCCAGATAGATTTCAACACTTCACAGAAAGGTTATGCTCCAAGACAGGTAACTCACACTGGCCAGTCTCCGGTACAAGTGCATTTCAATGCCTGATTTGCCAACTCAAAAAAGAGAGACAACAGAAATGCAGACTTCTGAATTGAACAGTTCTGCCAGGTATTGCTAAAATACACATTGCCTACAAGCTTCCATTGATTTCAAGTATCTAGTCGTTATAGATCCTATGAAATTTAAAGTTTAATGAAGTGCTTTCCTAAGAAGAACAGGAGAAAACGGGAGCTGCTCTGAGACTCTGGACCAGCCCAGCTGTGAGCTGCCCCACTGCTGCCTCAGAGGTTTTTCTAGATTTTGTATACATTGACTATGCTTATTTCCTCCTATACATCAGTTTCAGAAGTTGTGTGTACAAACACAATATGTAACTATACATGCAAACGCACACATTACTTATGACTGCATGTGAGTTACTGATAATGGCCAACGTGTCTACCGACAGAATCTCTCCGATGCATGCACTATTGCTCTAGAAAGCACTGAGACAGTGTGAGCTGTATTGTTTTACAGGCGACTACACAATGGAAACCACCCATACAGTATGTCCCTGAACGCCGCTGTTTCAAGAGACCAGTGTCGCAGGTTTGGCAAGTTGCTGGTTATGAAGAAGGAGTGCGTAGGGGGGCAAAATGTAAATGCTAGCTGGGGGGGTATTGTTGTTTTATACTGGGAGTAGCCCTATGCTCAGTAGTCTATTTACTTTTTTAGGTCAGCTAGAATTAGAAAATTTCCATTGCTAGGCAGCCCAGCACATCTGTGAAGCATTTCTGGGCGTTCAGACCTGAAGCACGCGCTGCCCAAAGGGAAGATTCATTACCCCGTGTTACACAGCCCGCCAGTCCCTCCCCCAGACGGCACAAGGGCTTCGGCAACAGGAAAGCGCCTTCGTGCAGAAACATATTACATGACCAGAACACAACAATTAGCACATTTGTAAAGCTTCAGGGATAGGAACAATTTAATAGCTTTTTGAAGCAGACTAATTTTCTGGAGCTTTTTATCTTTTTTTTTTTTTTTTTTTTTATTATTTTGCTTTTCATGCATGGACAAGTTCTTCTTTGCTACAGGTATTTTCTGAGTCTGCCTGGCAGGATTATTATGTGTAGAGAAACACAAATTATTCAATCACTTTAAAACAGTGCTAGAGAAATGAAAAAGTGCTATTTAAGTGCAAACTATTATTACTAATCTCTGTTTCAAAAGTAAGTATCATTTAAATAGATAGATGTATTGCTGGTTTACAAAATTTTGCACGTTTACAAACCGAGGCTGCTAAACAGACGACCAGTTTGTTTATGTTTGCAGCTTTTCACAAGCTAGAAACTTCAGCTCTGCAATGGTAAATGCCACTGTCAGATGCTCCACACTAAGGCAAAAACCAGGCCAGAAGAGAAAAAAAATGTATTTCTGCTATCATTGTCTTCTCACCCTAAAAACTGGCAGTGATATAGGAAGTATGTTCAGTTCCTGTAGCTCCCAGGTGAGGACATAGAAATTATATAATTCATATTTTAATACCTCTTATTTTCAGGACTAATCTCCCATGACTCACGAGGGCTACAGTTTAAAATTCCAGTTAACAAACCTTTTGCAGTATCACTACCAAATAATCTTAGTCTTCAGAAATCACTGAAGTGTAATTTAATATCATGATGTTGGATTACCCTGTTTTGGTATGAAAACATACTGTGGCATATTTTTACTCAGTGATTGATATTGCTTATACAAAAAATATAAAAATTGCATTGGTTGACTACCCCTTGGCAAACCAATGCTTTAAAGGAAGTTTAAGCACAGAGTAAGAAGTTGCTGGGGAAAGGTTAAAAGACAGGTTACGCTAATTCCTTTTTAAATGACTCTATCTAAGATAGTAGGACTCAGTGTAAACTGAAACAAATATATTAAATATGAATGACAGAAACTGGTATCACATTAAATGCAAGACTTTTGTGAGTAATTGAGATTAAAATAAACATTACTATTTATCTGGAAGTTGGGGGGGAGGGCTGAACATTTGAGCAGATTCCGACATCAAAAATGTGTTTTGTACAGAAACTCTATGTCAAATTATAGTTATTTGCTTTCAGCTGTTTCTAGCAGTTATTTAGTTTTGTACTTTTCATGTGTCAGTATTTTTTTTATTTCACTTCTTTATTCCCTACTACAAGTAAGTCTCTTTAGAGCAATAAGATCTTCAAAATCCCTTTAGTGTTTAGAAATGTCAACAATTCAGTAGACTATACTTGATGAATAGGCCAGATGGAAAAACCTGCCTCAAGTTTTTATCTCAAGAGAAGTAAGGTGCTTTGAAGAGCACTTGATTTGAGATTTAGAAGCCTGCTGCTATTCAGCCAGACACTCTTGAGAGCTGTTAAGTGCTGACCCATAGCATGAAAACAGGTTGGAGGGAGGGAAGAAATACTGGTAAGAAATATATTTTGTACTCTCCGTATAACTATTTCTTCTAAATACCATTTAAACATCTCTTCCTATAAATAAGTAAAAAATGACTAAGAGACCAGGCAACCTTATAAGACGATCTTATTTGAATATTTTGAATGTAGCTAGAATTTGCCAGGGGGAACAGCCACAGCACTGGAAAAAGATGAGGCTCTAAAGGAAAAAAAAATATCTAAATGGTTCTTTCCATTTGAATAGACGGCACTGACATATTAAAGCTTCGTATTTTTGACAAGAGACATAGAAAACAAAGAGGTTTTCACTTCAAAATATGCAGTGGAAGAACATTAAATGGTTTGATTTTCTATAATTACAAAAAATATTTTATTTATCCTTTGCTATCGCTTCCACAGTCTGCAACCAATCTCAATATCAGACTACAAGGAGTTCATTCAACATCATAACGCAATCAATTTAAGATATGTGCACACCAATAATAATATCAGATGAAAAGTAAGCCAAACCATAAGTCAATCCTTTTATATGAATATCTATCCTTAACTTTGTTTATTGCGCTTGTGTATGTGCTCTTTCACTCCACAGTACTTCAACTTGATAACTGGTTCCTTGAATAAGAACTTAGTTAACAACCTAACAGCAACTGGCCACATTATTTGGGCAAATGTTTCATCAGTATCTTCTGCCCTACTTTCTGCATCTCTGAGTTTCATAGAGATATAAAAGAAAAGGCAAAACTAGGTCATTCCTGGGCTGAACAAAAGAATTTTTGTAGTAGTATAAATTACTGACCTTTCTAATAAGCCTGTCTTTCCCAGCAAACCAGGTAATCCAATCCAACTCAACTAATTAATGATGTTTTCCAATAACTAACAGTAGCT